>NW_026988631.1:0-37821 GCF_030222135.1 Aotus nancymaae | reverse complement strand
TGCTGAATCCACACACGGGTTTAACTCTGGAAGTTGAGTGCACACATTGACAACCGTTCTGTTAGATAGCTGCGTTTTGGATTTAGAAGCAGATATTTCCCTGTGCTGACTGCTGTTTCTTCCATATGCCGGTAATGGGCTGAAAACGCCTGTTTTGGGACTCTGCAGAGAAAGTGTTTGCAGACTGCTGAATCCACACACGGGTTTAACTCTGGAAGTTGAGTGCACACATTGACAACCGTTCTGTTAGATAGCTGCGTTTTGGATTTAGAAGCAGATATTTCCCTGGGCTTACTGCTGTTTTCTTCCATATGCCGGTAATGGGCTGAAAACGCCTGTTTTGGGACTTTGCAGAGAAAGTGTTTGCAGACTGCTGAATCCACACACGGGTTTAACTCTGGAAGTTGAGTGCACACATTGACAACCGTTCTGTTAGATAGCTGCGTTTTGGATTTAGAAGCAGATATTTCCCTGGGCTTACTGCTGTTTCTTCCATATGCCGGTAATGGGCTGAAAACGCCTGTTTTGGGACTCTGCAGAGAAAGTGTTTGCAGACTGCTGAATCCACACACGGGTTTAACTCTGGAAGTTGAGTGCACACATTGACAACCGTTCTGTTAGATAGCTGCGTTTTGGATTTAGAAGCAGATATTTCCCTGGGCTTACTGCTGTTTCTTCCATATGCCGGTAATGGGCTGAAAACGCCTGTTTTGGGACTCTGCAGAGAAAGTGTTTGCAGACTGCTGAATCCACACACGGGTTTAACTCTGGAAGTTGAGTGCACACATTGACAACCGTTCTGTTAGATAGCTGCGTTTTGGATTTAGAAGCAGATATTTCCCTGGGCTTACTGCTGTTTCTTCCATATGCCGGTAATGGGCTGAAAACGCCTGTTTTGGGACTCTGCAGAGAAAGTGTTTGCAGACTGCTGAATCCACACACGGGTTTAACTCTGGAAGTTGAGTGCACACATTGACAACCGTTCTGTTAGATAGCTGCGTTTTGGATTTAGAAGCAGATATTTCCCTGTGCTTACTGCTGTTTCTTCCATATGCCGGTAATGGGCTGAAAACGCCTGTTTTGGGACTCTGCAGAGAAAGTGTTTGCAGACTGCTGAATCCACACACGGGTTTAACTCTGGAAGTTGAGTGCACACATTGACAACCGTTCTGTTAGATAGCTGCGTTTTGGATTTAGAAGCAGATATTTCCCTGTGCTTACTGCTGTTTCTTCCATATGCCGGTAATGGGCTGAAAACGCCTGTTTTGGGACTCTGCAGAGAAAGTGTTTGCAGACTGCTGAATCCACACACGGGTTTAACTCTGGAAGTTGAGTGCACACATTGACAACCGTTCTGTTAGATAGCTGCGTTTTGGATTTAGAAGCAGATATTTCCCTGGGCTTACTGCTGTTTCTTCCATATGCCGGTAATGGGCTGAAAACGCCTGTTTTGGGACTATGCAGAGAAAGTGTTTGCAGACTGCTGAATCCACACACGGGTTTAACTCTGGAAGTTGAGTGCACACATTGACAACCGTTCTGTTAGATAGCTGCGTTTTGGATTTAGAAGCAGATATTTCCCTGGGCTTACTGCTGTTTCTTCCATATGCCGGTAATGGGCTGAAAACGCCTGTTTTGGGACTCTGCAGAGAAAGTGTTTGCAGACTGCTGAATCCACACACGGGTTTAACTCTGGAAGTTGAGTGCACACATTGACAACCGTTCTGTTAGATAGCTGCGTTTTGGATTTAGAAGCAGATATTTCCCTGGGCTTACTGCTGTTTCTTCCATATGCCGGTAATGGGCTGAAAACGCCTGTTTTGGGACTCTGCAGAGAAAGTGTTTGCAGACTGCTGAATCCACACACGGGTTTAACTCTGGAAGTTGAGTGCACACATTGACAACCGTTCTGTTAGATAGCTGCGTTTTGGATTTAGAAGCAGATATTTCCCTGTGCTTACTGCTGTTTCTTCCATATGCCGGTAATGGGCTGAAAACGCCTGTTTTGGGACTCTGCAGAGAAAGTGTTTGCAGACTGCTGAATCCACACACGGGTTTAACTCTGGAAGTTGAGTGCACACATTGACAACCGTTCTGTTAGATAGCTGCGTTTTGGATTTAGAAGCAGATATTTCCCTGGGCTTACTGCTGTTTCTTCCATATGCCGGTAATGGGCTGAAAACGCCTGTTTTGGGACTCTGCAGAGAAAGTGTTTGCAGACTGCTGAATCCACACACGGGTTTAACTCTGGAAGTTGAGTGCACACATTGACAACCGTTCTGTTAGATAGCTGCGTTTTGGATTTAGAAGCAGATATTTCCCTGGGCTTACTGCTGTTTCTTCCATATGCCGGTAATGGGCTGAAAACGCCTGTTTTGGGACTCTGCAGAGAAAGTGTTTGCAGACTGCTGAATCCACACACGGGTTTAACTCTGGAAGTTGAGTGCACACATTGACAACCGTTCTGTTAGATAGCTGCGTTTTGGATTTAGAAGCAGATATTTCCCTGTGCTGACTGCTGTTTCTTCCATATGCCGGTAATGGGCTGAAAACGCCTGTTTTGGGACTCTGCAGAGAAAGTGTTTGCAGACTGCTGAATCCACACACGGGTTTAACTCTGGAAGTTGAGTGCACACATTGACAACCGTTCTGTTAGATAGCTGCGTTTTGGATTTAGAAGCAGATATTTCCCTGTGCTTACTGCTGTTTCTTCCATATGCCGGTAATGGGCTGAAAACGCCTGTTTTGGGACTCTGCAGAGAAAGTGTTTGCAGACTGCTGAATCCACACACGGGTTTAACTCTGGAAGTTGAGTGCACACATTGACAACCGTTCTGTTAGATAGCTGCGTTTTGGATTTAGAAGCAGATATTTCCCTGTGCTTACTGCTGTTTCTTCCATATGCCGGTAATGGGCTGAAAACGCCTGTTTTGGGACTCTGCAGAGAAAGTGTTTGCAGACTGCTGAATCCACACACGGGTTTAACTCTGGAAGTTGAGTGCACACATTGACAACCGTTCTCTTAGATAGCTGCGTTTTGGATTTAGAAGCAGATATTTCCCTGTGCTTACTGCTGTTTCTTCCATATGCCGGTAATGGGCTGAAAACGCCTGTTTTGGGACTCTGCAGAGAAAGTGTTTGCAGACTGCTGAATCCACACACGGGTTTAACTCTGGAAGTTGAGTGCACACATTGACAACCGTTCTGTTAGATAGCTGCGTTTTGGATTTAGAAGCAGATATTTCCCTGTGCTTACTGCTGTTTCTTCCATATGCCGGTAATGGGCTGAAAACGCCTGTTTTGGGACTCTGCAGAGAAAGTGTTTGCAGACTGCTGAATCCACACACGGGTTTAACTCTGGAAGTTGAGTGCACACATTGACAACCGTTCTGTTAGATAGCTGCGTTTTGGATTTAGAAGCAGATATTTCCCTGGGCTTACTGCTGTTTCTTCCATATGCCGGTAATGGGCTGAAAACGCCTGTTTTGGGACTCTGCAGAGAAAGTGTTTGCAGACTGCTGAATCCACACACGGGTTTAACTCTGGAAGTTGAGTGCACACATTGACAACCGTTCTGTTAGATAGCTGCGTTTTGGATTTAGAAGCAGATATTTCCCTGGGCTTACTGCTGTTTCTTCCATATGCCGGTAATGGGCTGAAAACGCCTGTTTTGGGACTCTGCAGAGAAAGTGTTTGCAGACTGCTGAATCCACACACGGGTTTAACTCTGGAAGTTGAGTGCACACATTGACAACCGTTCTGTTAGATAGCTGCGTTTTGGATTTAGAAGCAGATATTTCCCTGGGCTTACTGCTGTTTCTTCCATATGCCGGTAATGGGCTGAAAACGCCTGTTTTGGGACTCTGCAGAGAAAGTGTTTGCAGACTGCTGAATCCACACACGGGTTTAACTCTGGAAGTTGAGTGCACACATTGACAACCGTTCTGTTAGATAGCTGCGTTTTGGATTTAGAAGCAGATATTTCCCTGTGCTTACTGCTGTTTCTTCCATATGCCGGTAATGGGCTGAAAACGCCTGTTTGGGGACTCTGCAGAGAAAGTGTTTGCAGACTGCTGAATCCACACACGGGTTTAACTCTGGAAGTTGAGTGCACACATTGACAACCGTTCTGTTAGATAGCTGCGTTTTGGATTTAGAAGCAGATATTTCCCTGGGCTTACTGCTGTTTCTTCCATATGCCGGTAATGGGCTGAAAACGCCTGTTTTGGGACTCTGCAGAGAAAGTGTTTGCAGACTGCTGAATCCACACACGGGTTTAACTCTGGAAGTTGAGTGCACACATTGACAACCGTTCTGTTAGATAGCTGCGTTTTGGATTTAGAAGCAGATATTTCCCTGGGCTTACTGCTGTTTCTTCCATATGCCGGTAATGGGCTGAAAACGCCTGTTTTGGGACTCTGCAGAGAAAGTGTTTGCAGACTGCTGAATCCACACACGGGTTTAACTCTGGAAGTTGAGTGCACACATTGACAACCGTTCTGTTAGATAGCTGCGTTTTGGATTTAGAAGCAGATATTTCCCTGGGCTTACTGCTGTTTCTTCCATATGCCGGTAATGGGCTGAAAACGCCTGTTTTGGGACTCTGCAGAGAAAGTGTTTGCAGACTGCTGAATCCACACACGGGTTTAACTCTGGAAGTTGAGTGCACACATTGACAACCGTTCTGTTAGATAGCTGCGTTTTGGATTTAGAAGCAGATATTTCCCTGGGCTTACTGCTGTTTCTTCCATATGCCGGTAATGGGCTGAAAACGCCTGTTTTGGGACTCTGCAGAGAAAGTGTTTGCAGACTGCTGAATCCACACACGGGTTTAACTCTGGAAGTTGAGTGCACACATTGACAACCGTTCTGTTAGATAGCTGCGTTTTGGATTTAGAAGCAGATATTTCCCTGTGCTGACTGCTGTTTCTTCCATATGCCGGTAATGGGCTGAAAACGCCTGTTTTGGGACTCTGCAGAGAAAGTGTTTGCAGACTGCTGAATCCACACACGGGTTTAACTCTGGAAGTTGAGTGCACACATTGACAACCGTTCTGTTAGATAGCTGCGTTTTGGATTTAGAAGCAGATATTTCCCTGGGCTTACTGCTGTTTCTTCCATATGCCGGTAATGGGCTGAAAACGCCTGTTTTGGGACTCTGCAGAGAAAGTGTTTGCAGACTGCTGAATCCACACACGGGTTTAACTCTGGAAGTTGAGTGCACACATTGACAACCGTTCTGTTAGATAGCTGCGTTTTGGATTTAGAAGCAGATATTTCCCTGGGCTTACTGCTGTTTCTTCCATATGCCGGTAATGGGCTGAAAACGCCTGTTTTGGGACTCTGCAGAGAAAGTGTTTGCAGACTGCTGAATCCACACACGGGTTTAACTCTGGAAGTTGAGTGCACACATTGACAACCGTTCTGTTAGATAGCTGCGTTTTGGATTTAGAAGCAGATATTTCCCTGGGCTTACTGCTGTTTCTTCCATATGCCGGTAATGGGCTGAAAACGCCTGTTTTGGGACTCTGCAGAGAAAGTGTTTGCAGACTGCTGAATCCACACACGGGTTTAACTCTGGAAGTTGAGTGCACACATTGACAACCGTTCTGTTAGATAGCTGCGTTTTGGATTTAGAAGCAGATATTTCCCTGGGCTTACTGCTGTTTCTTCCATATGCCGGTAATGGGCTGAAAACGCCTGTTTTGGGACTCTGCAGAGAAAGTGTTTGCAGACTGCTGAATCCACACACGGGTTTAACTCTGGAAGTTGAGTGCACACATTGACAACCGTTCTGTTAGATAGCTGCGTTTTGGATTTAGAAGCAGATATTTCCCTGTGCTTACTGCTGTTTCTTCCATATGCCGGTAATGGGCTGAAAACGCCTGTTTTGGGACTCTGCAGAGAAAGTGTTTGCAGACTGCTGAATCCACACACGGGTTTAACTCTGGAAGTTGAGTGCACACATTGACAACCGTTCTGTTAGATAGCTGCGTTTTGTATTTAGAAGCAGATATTTCCCTGTGCTTACTGCTGTTTCTTCCATATGCCGGTAATGGGCTGAAAACGCCTGTTTTGGGACTCTGCAGAGAAAGTGTTTGCAGACTGCTGAATCCACACACGGGTTTAACTCTGGAAGTTGAGTGCACACATTGACAACCGTTCTGTTAGATAGCTGCGTTTTGGATTTAGAAGCAGATATTTCCCTGGGCTTACTGCTGTTTCTTCCATATGCCGGTAATGGGCTGAAAACGCCTGTTTTGGGACTCTGCAGAGAAAGTGTTTGCAGACTGCTGAATCCACACACGGGTTTAACTCTGGAAGTTGAGTGCACACATTGACAACCGTTCTGTTAGATAGCTGCGTTTTGGATTTAGAAGCAGATATTTCCCTGGGCTTACTGCTGTTTCTTCCATATGCCGGTAATGGGCTGAAAACGCCTGTTTTGGGACTCTGCAGAGAAAGTGTTTGCAGACTGCTGAATCCACACACGGGTTTAACTCTGGAAGTTGAGTGCACACATTGACAAACGTTGTGTTAGATAGCTGCCTTTTGGATTTAGAAGCAGATATTTCCCTGGGCTTACTGCTGTTTCTTCCATATGCCGGTAATGGGCTGAAAACGCCTGTTTTGGGACTCTGCAGAGAAAGTGTTTGCAGACTGCTGAATCCACACACGGGTTTAACTCTGGAAGTTGAGTGCACACATTGACAACCGTTCTGTTAGATAGCTGCGTTTTGGATTTAGAAGCAGATATTTCCCTGTGCTGACTGCTGTTTCTTCCATATGCCGGTAATGGGCTGAAAACGCCTGTTTTGGGACTCTGCAGAGAAAGTGTTTGCAGACTGCTGAATCCACACACGGGTTTAACTCTGGAAGTTGAGTGCACACATTGACAACCGTTCTGTTAGATAGCTGCGTTTTGGATTTAGAAGCAGATATTTCCCTGTGCTTACTGCTGTTTCTTCCATATGCCGGTAATGGGCTGAAAACGCCTGTTTTCGGACTCTGCAGAGAAAGTGTTTGCAGACTGCTGAATCCACACACGGGTTTAACTCTGGAAGTTGAGTGCACACATTGACAACCGTTCTGTTAGATAGCTGCGTTTTGGATTTAGAAGCAGATATTTCCCTGGGCTTACTGCTGTTTCTTCCATATGCCGGTAATGGGCTGAAAACGCCTGTTTTGGGACTCTGCAGAGAAAGTGTTTGCAGACTGCTGAATCCACACACGGGTTTAACTCTGGAAGTTGAGTGCACACATTGACAACCGTTCTGTTAGATAGCTGCGTTTTGGATTTAGAAGCAGATATTTCCCTGTGCTTACTGCTGTTTCTTCCATATGCCGGTAATGGGCTGAAAACGCCTGTTTTGGGACTCTGCAGAGAAAGTGTTTGCAGACTGCTGAATCCACACACGGGTTTAACTCTGGAAGTTGAGTGCACACATTGACAACCGTTCTGTTAGATAGCTGCGTTTTGGATTTAGAAGCAGATATTTCCCTGGGCTTACTGCTGTTTCTTCCATATGCCGGTAATGGGCTGAAAACGCCTGTTTTGGGACTCTGCAGAGAAAGTGTTTGCAGACTGCTGAATCCACACACGGGTTTAACTCTGGAAGTTGAGTGCACACATTGACAACCGTTCTGTTAGATAGCTGCGTTTTGGATTTAGAAGCAGATATTTCCCTGGGCTTACTGCTGTTTCTTCCATATGCCGGTAATGGGCTGAAAACGCCTGTTTTGGGACTCTGCAGAGAAAGTGTTTGCAGACTGCTGAATCCACACACGGGTTTAACTCTGGAAGTTGAGTGCACACATTGACAACCGTTCTGTTAGATAGCTGCGTTTTGGATTTAGAAGCAGATATTTCCCTGGGCTTACTGCTTTTTCTTCCATATGCCGGTAAAGGGCTGAAAACGCCTGTTTTGGGACTCTGCAGAGAAAGTGTTTGCAGACTGCTGAATCCACACACGGCTTTAACTCTGGAAGTTGAGTGCACACATTGACAACCGTTCTGTTAGATAGCTGCGTTTTGGATTTAGAAGCAGATATTTCCCTGGGCTTACTGCTGTTTCTTCCATATGCCGGTAATGGGCTGAAAACGCCTGTTTTGGGACTCTGCAGAGAAAGTGTTTGCAGACTGCTGAATCCACACACGGGTTTAACTCTGGAAGTTGAGTGCACACATTGACAACCGTTCTGTTAGATAGCTGCGTTTTGGATTTAGAAGCAGATATTTCCCTGGGCTTACTGCTGTTTCTTCCATATGCCGGTAATGGGCTGAAAACGCCTGTTTTGGGACTCTGCAGAGAAAGTGTTTGCAGACTGCTGAATCCACACACGGGTTTAACTCTGGAAGTTGAGTGCACACATTGACAACCGTTCTGTTAGATAGCTGCGTTTTGGATTTAGAAGCAGATATTTCCCTGTGCTTACTGCTGTTTCTTCCATATGCCGGTAATGGGCTGAAAACGCCTGTTTTGGGACTCTGCAGAGAAAGTGTTTGCAGACTGCTGAATCCACACACGGGTTTAACTCTGGAAGTTGAGTGCACACATTGACAACCGTTCTGTTAGATAGCTGCGTTTTGGATTTAGAAGCAGATATTTCCCTGTGCTTACTGCTGTTTCTTCCATATGCCGGTAATGGGCTGAAAACGCCTGTTTTGGGACTCTGCAGAGAAAGTGTTTGCAGACTGCTGAATCCACACACGGGTTTAACTCTGGAAGTTGAGTGCACACATTGACAACCGTTCTGTTAGATAGCTGCGTTTTGGATTTAGAAGCAGATATTTCCCTGGGCTTACTGCTGTTTCTTCCATATGCCGGTAATGGGCTGAAAACGCCTGTTTTGGGACTCTGCAGAGAAAGTGTTTGCAGACTGCTGAATCCACACACGGGTTTAACTCTGGAAGTTGAGTGCACACATTGACAACCGTTCTGTTAGATAGCTGCGTTTTGGATTTAGAAGCAGATATTTCCCTGGGCTTACTGCTGTTTCTTCCATATGCCGGTAATGGGCTGAAAACGCCTGTTTTGGGACTCTGCAGAGAAAGTGTTTGCAGACTGCTGAATCCACACACGGGTTTAACTCTGGAAGTTGAGTGCACACATTGACAACCGTTCTGTTAGATAGCTGCGTTTTGGATTTAGAAGCAGATATTTCCCTGTGCTGACTGCTGTTTCTTCCATATGCCGGTAATGGGCTGAAAACGCCTGTTTTGGGACTCTGCAGAGAAAGTGTTTGCAGACTGCTGAATCCACACACGGGTTTAACTCTGGAAGTTGAGTGCACACATTGACAACCGTTCTGTTAGATAGCTGCGTTTTGGATTTAGAAGCAGATATTTCCCTGGGCTTACTGCTGTTTCTTCCATATGCCGGTAATGGGCTGAAAACGCCTGTTTTGGGACTCTGCAGAGAAAGTGTTTGCAGACTGCTGAATCCACACACGGGTTTAACTCTGGAAGTTGAGTGCACACATTGACAACCGTTCTGTTAGATAGCTGCGTTTTGGATTTAGAAGCAGATATTTCCCTGGGCTTACTGCTGTTTCTTCCATATGCCGGTAATGGGCTGAAAACGCCTGTTTTGGGACTCTGCAGAGAAAGTGTTTGCAGACTGCTGAATCCACACACGGGTTTAACTCTGGAAGTTGAGTGCACACATTGACAACCGTTCTGTTAGATAGCTGCGTTTTGGATTTAGAAGCAGATATTTCCCTGTGCTTACTGCTGTTTCTTCCATATGCCGGTAATGGGCTGAAAACGCCTGTTTTGGGACTCTGCAGAGAAAGTGTTTGCAGACTGCTGAATCCACACACGGGTTTAAGTCTGGAAGTTGAGTGCACACATTGACAACCGTTCTGTTAGATAGCTGCGTTTTGGATTTAGAAGCAGATATTTCCCTGTGCTTACTGCTGTTTCTTCCATATGCCGGTAATGGGCTGAAAACGCCTGTTTTGGGACTCTGCAGAGAAAGTGTTTGCAGACAGCTGAATCCACACACGGGTTTAACTCTGGAAGTTGAGTGTACACATTGACAACCGTTCTGTTAGATAGCTGCGTTTTGGATTTAGAAGCAGATATTTCCCTGTGCTGACTGCTGTTTCTTCCATATGCCGGTAATGGGCTGAAAACGCCTGTTTTGGGACTCTGCAGAGAAAGTGTTTGCAGACTGCTGAATCCACACACGGGTTTAACTCTGGAAGTTGAGTGCACACATTGACAACCGTTCTGTTAGATAGCTGCGTTTTGGATTTAGAAGCAGATATTTCCCTGGGCTTACTGCTGTTTCTTCCATATGCCGGTAATGGGCTGAAAACGCCTGTTTTGGGACTCTGCAGAGAAAGTGTTTGCAGACTGCTGAATCCACACACGGGTTTAACTCTGGAAGTTGAGTGCACACATTGACAACCGTTCTGCTAGATAGCTGCGTTTTGGATTTAGAAGCAGATATTTCCCTGGGCTTACTGCTGTTTCTTCCATATGCCGGTAATGGGCTGAAAACGCCTGTTTTGGGACTCTGCAGAGAAAGTGTTTGCAGACTGCTGAATCCACACACGGGTTTAACTCTGGAAGTTGAGTGCACACATTGACAACCGTTCTGTTAGATAGCTGCGTTTTGGATTTAGAAGCAGATATTTCCCTGGGCTTACTGCTGTTTCTTCCATATGCCGGTAATGGGCTGAAAACGCCTGTTTTGGGACTCTGCAGAGAAAGTGTTTGCAGACTGCTGAATCCACACACGGGTTTAACTCTGGAAGTTGAGTGCACACATTGACAACCGTTCTGTTAGATAGCTGCGTTTTGGATTTAGAAGCAGATATTTCCCTGGGCTTACTGCTGTTTCTTCCGTATGCCGGTAATGGGCTGAAAACGCCTGTTTTGGGACTCTGCAGAGAAAGTGTTTGCAGACTGCTGAATCCACACACGGGTTTAACTCTGGAAGTTGAGTGCACACATTGACAACCGTTCTGTTAGATAGCTGCGTTTTGGATTTAGAAGCAGATATTTCCCTGTGCTTACTGCTGTTTCTTCCATATGCCGGTAATGGGCTGAAAACGCCTGTTTTGGGACTCTGCAGAGAAAGTGTTTGCAGACTGCTGAATCCACACACGGGTTTAACTCTGGAAGTTGACTGCACACATTGACAACCGTTCTGTTAGATAGCTGCGTTTTGGATTTAGAAGCAGATATTTCCCTGGGCTTACTGCTGTTTCTTCCATATGCCGGTAATGGGCTGAAAACGCCTGTTTTGGGACTCTGCAGAGAAAGTGTTTGCAGACTGCTGAATCCACACACGGGTTTAACTCTGGAAGTTGAGTGCACACATTGACAACCGTTCTGTTAGATAGCTGCGTTTTGGATTTAGAAGCAGATATTTCCCTGTGCTGACTGCTGTTTCTTCCATATGCCGGTAATGGGCTGAAAACGCCTGTTTTGGGACTCTGCAGAGAAAGTGTTTGCAGACTGCTGAATCCACACACGGGTTTAACTCTGGAAGTTGAGTGCACACATTGACAACCGTTCTGTTAGATAGCTGCGTTTTGGATTTAGAAGCAGATATTTCCCTGGGCTTACTGCTGTTTCTTCCATATGCCGGTAATGGGCTGAAAACGCCTGTTTTGGGACTCTGCAGAGAAAGTGTTTGCAGACTGCTGAATCCACACACGGGTTTAACTCTGGAAGTTGAGTGCACACATTGACAACCGTTCTGTTAGATAGCTGCGTTTTGGATTTAGAAGCAGATATTTCCCTGGGCTTACTGCTGTTTCTTCCATATGCCGGTAATGGGCTGAAAACGCCTGTTTTGGGACTCTGCAGAGAAAGTGTTTGCAGACTGCTGAATCCACACACGGGTTTAACTCTGGAAGTTGAGTGCACACATTGACAACCGTTCTGTTAGATAGCTGCGTTTTGGATTTAGAAGCAGATATTTCCCTGTGCTTACTGCTGTTTCTTCCATATGCCGGTAATGGGCTGAAAACGCCTGTTTTGGGACTCTGCAGAGAAAGTGTTTGCAGACTGCTGAATCCACACACGGGTTTAACTCTGGAAGTTGAGTGCACACATTGACAACCGTTCTGTTAGATAGCTGCGTTTTGGATTTAGAAGCAGATATTTCCCTGGGCTTACTGCTAGTTTCTTCCATATGCCGGTAATGGGCTGAAAACGCCTGTTTTGGGACTCTGCAGAGAAAGTGTTTGCAGACTGCTGAATCCACACACGGGTTTAACTCTGGAAGTTGAGTGCACACATTGACAACCGTTCTGTTAGATAGCTGCGTTTTGGATTTAGAAGCAGATATTTCCCTGGGCTTACTGCTGTTTCTTCCATATGCCGGTAATGGGCTGAAAACGCCTGTTTTGGGACTCTGCAGAGAAAGTGTTTGCAGACTGCTGAATCCACACACGGGTTTAACTCTGGAAGTTGAGTGCACACATTGACAACCGTTCTGTTAGATAGCTGCGTTTTGGATTTAGAAGCAGATATTTCCCTGGGCTTACTGCTGTTTCTTCCATATGCCGGTAATGGGCTGAAAACGCCTGTTTTGGGACTCTGCAGAGAAAGTGTTTGCAGACTGCTGAATCCACACACGGGTTTAACTCTGGAAGTTGAGTGCACACATTGACAACCGTTCTGTTAGATAGCTGCGTTTTGGATTTAGAAGCAGATATTTCCCTGGGCTTACTGCTGTTTCTTCCATATGCCGGTAATGGGCTGAAAACGCCTGTTTTGGGACTCTGCAGAGAAAGTGTTTGCAGACTGCTGAATCCACACACGGGTTTAACTCTGGAAGTTGAGTGCACACATTGACAACCGTTCTGTTAGATAGCTGCGTTTTGGATTTAGAAGCAGATATTTCCCTGGGCTTACTGCTGTTTCTTCCATATGCCGGTAATGGGCTGAAAACGCCTGTTTTGGGACTCTGCAGAGAAAGTGTTTGCAGACTGCTGAATCCACACACGGGTTTAACTCTGGAAGTTGAGTGCACACATTGACAACCGTTCTGTTAGATAGCTGCGTTTTGGATTTAGAAGCAGATATTTCCCTGTGCTGACTGCTGTTTCTTCCATATGCCGGTAATGGGCTGAAAACGCCTGTTTTGGGACTCTGCAGAGAAAGTGTTTGCAGACTGCTGAATCCACACACGGGTTTAACTCTGGAAGTTGAGTGCACACATTGACAACCGTTCTGTTAGATAGCTGCGTTTTGGATTTAGAAGCAGATATTTCCCTGGGCTTACTGCTGTTTCTTCCATATGCCGGTAATGGGCTGAAAACGCCTGTTTTGGGACTCTGCAGAGAAAGTGTTTGCAGACTGCTGAATCCACACACGGGTTTAACTCTGGAAGTTGAGTGCACACATTGACAACCGTTCTGTTAGATAGCTGCGTTTTGGATTTAGAAGCAGATATTTCCCTGTGCTTACTGCTGTTTCTTCCATATGCCGGTAATGGGCTGAAAACGCCTGTTTTGGGACTCTGCAGAGAAAGTGTTTGCAGACTGCTGAATCCACACACGGGTTTAACTCTGGAAGTTGAGTGCACACATTGACAACCGTTCTGTTAGATAGCTGCGTTTTGGATTTAGAAGCAGATATTTCCCTGGGCTTACTGCTGTTTCTTCCATATGCCGGTAATGGGCTGAAAACGCCTGTTTTGGGACTCTGCAGAGAAAGTGTTTGCAGACTGCTGAATCCACACACGGGTTTAACTCTGGAAGTTGAGTGCACACATTGACAACCGTTCTGTTAGATAGCTGCGTTTTGGATTTAGAAGCAGATATTTCCCTGTGCTTACTGCTGTTTCTTCCATATGCCGGTAATGGGCTGAAAACGCCTGTTTTGGGACTCTGCAGAGAAAGTGTTTGCAGACTGCTGAATCCACACACGGGTTTAAGTCTGGAAGTTGAGTGCACACATTGACAACCGTTCTGTTAGATAGCTGCGTTTTGGATTTAGAAGCAGATATTTCCCTGTGCTTACTGCTGTTTCTTCCATATGCCGGTAATGGGCTGAAAACGCCTGTTTTGGGACTCTGCAGAGAAAGTGTTTGCAGACTGCTGAATCCACACACGGGTTTAACTCTGGAAGTTGAGTGCACACATTGACAACCGTTCTGTTAGATAGCTGCGTTTTGGATTTAGAAGCAGATATTTCCCTGTGCTTACTGCTGTTTCTTCCATATGCCGGTAATGGGCTGAAAACGCCTGTTTTGGGACTCTGCAGAGAAAGTGTTTGCAGACAGCTGAATCCACACACGGGTTTAACTCTGGAAGTTGAGTGTACACATTGACAACCGTTCTGTTAGATAGCTGCGTTTTGGATTTAGAAGCAGATATTTCCCTGTGCTGACTGCTGTTTCTTCCATATGCCGGTAATGGGCTGAAAACGCCTGTTTTGGGACTCTGCAGAGAAAGTGTTTGCAGACTGCTGAATCCACACACGGGTTTAACTCTGGAAGTTGAGTGCACACATTGACAACCGTTCTGTTAGATAGCTGCGTTTTGGATTTAGAAGCAGATATTTCCCTGGGCTTACTGCTGTTTCTTCCATATGCCGGTAATGGGCTGAAAACGCCTGTTTTGGGACTCTGCAGAGAAAGTGTTTGCAGACTGCTGAATCCACACACGGCTTTAACTCTGGAAGTTGAGTGCACACATTGACAACCGTTCTGTTAGATAGCTGCGTTTTGGATTTAGAAGCAGATATTTCCCTGGGCTTACTGCTGTTTCTTCCATATGCCGGTAATGGGCTGAAAACGCCTGTTTTGGGACTCTGCAGAGAAAGTGTTTGCAGACTGCTGAATCCACACACGGGTTTAACTCTGGAAGTTGAGTGCACACATTGACAACCGTTCTGTTAGATAGCTGCGTTTTGGATTTAGAAGCAGATATTTCCCTGGGCTTACTGCTGTTTCTTCCATATGCCGGTAATGGGCTGAAAACGCCTGTTTTGGGACTCTGCAGAGAAAGTGTTTGCAGACTGCTGAATCCACACACGGGTTTAACTCTGGAAGTTGAGTGCACACATTGACAACCGTTCTGTTAGATAGCTGCGTTTTGGATTTAGAAGCAGATATTTCCCTGTGCTGACTGCTGTTTCTTCCATATGCCGGTAATGGGCTGAAAACGCCTGTTTTGGGACTCTGCAGAGAAAGTGTTTGCAGACTGCTGAATCCACACACGGGTTTAACTCTGGAAGTTGAGTGCACACATTGACAACCGTTCTGTTAGATAGCTGCGTTTTGGATTTAGAAGCAGATATTTCCCTGTGCTTACTGCTGTTTCTTCCATATGCCGGTAATGGGCTGAAAACGCCTGTTTTGGGACTCTGCAGAGAAAGTGTTTGCAGACTGCTGAATCCACACACGGGTTTAACTCTGGAAGTTGAGTGCACACATTGACAACCGTTCTGTTAGATAGCTGCGTTTTGGATTTAGAAGCAGATATTTCCCTGGGCTTACTGCTGTTTCTTCCATATGCCGGTAATGGGCTGAAAACGCCTGTTTTGGGACTCTGCAGAGAAAGTGTTTGCAGACTGCTGAATCCACACACGGGTTTAACTCTGGAAGTTGAGTGCACACATTGACAACCGTTCTGTTAGATAGCTGCGTTTTGGATTTAGAAGCAGATATTTCCCTGGGCTTACTGCTGTTTCTTCCATATGCCGGTAATGGGCTGAAAACGCCTGTTTTGGGACTCTGCAGAGAAAGTGTTTGCAGACTGCTGAATCCACACACGGGTTTAACTCTGGAAGTTGAGTGCACACATTGACAACCGTTCTGTTAGATAGCTGCGTTTTGGATTTAGAAGCAGATATTTCCCTGGGCTTACTGCTGTTTCTTCCATATGCCGGTAATGGGCTGAAAACGCCTGTTTTGGGACTCTGCAGAGAAAGTGTTTGCAGACTGCTGAATCCACACACGGGTTTAACTCTGGAAGTTGAGTGCACACATTGACAACCGTTCTGTTAGATAGCTGCGTTTTGGATTTAGAAGCAGATATTTCCCTGGGCTGACTGCTGTTTCTTCCATATGCCGGTAATGGGCTGAAAACGCCTGTTTTGGGACTCTGCAGAGAAAGTGTTTGCAGACTGCTGAATCCACACACGGGTTTAACTCTGGAAGTTGAGTGCACACATTGACAACCGTTCTGTTAGATAGCTGCGTTTTGGATTTAGAAGCAGATATTTCCCTGGGCTTACTGCTGTTTCTTCCATATGCCGGTAATGGGCTGAAAACGCCTGTTTTGGGACTCTGCAGAGAAAGTGTTTGCAGACTGCTGAATCCACACACGGGTTTAACTCTGGAAGTTGAGTGCACACATTGACAACCGTTCTGTTAGATAGCTGCGTTTTGGATTTAGAAGCAGATATTTCCCTGTGCTGACTGCTGTTTCTTCCATATGCCGGTAATGGGCTGAAAACGCCTGTTTTGGGACTCTGCAGAGAAAGTGTTTGCAGACTGCTGAATCCACACACGGGTTTAACTCTGGAAGTTGAGTGCACACATTGACAACCGTTCTGTTAGATAGCTGCGTTTTGGATTTAGAAGCAGATATTTCCCTGTGCTTACTGCTGTTTCTTCCATATGCCGGTATTGGGCTGAAAACGCCTGTTTTGGGACTCTGCACAGAAAGTGTTTGCAGACTGCTGTATCCACACTCGGGTTTATCTCTGGAAGTTGAGTGCACGCATTGACAACCATTCAGTTAGATAGCTGCCTTTTGGTTTTAGAAGCAGTTATTTCTCTTTACAGCATATACTCTCATTCACTCTGGAATATCCAAACGCAGCTCCTAAAAGAAACGGGTTTCTAAGTATAATCAGATATTTCTCTTTACATCTTGTACCCCAGTACACTCTGATATATGCATACGCAGCTCCTGGAAGAAACGTGTTTGTAACTCGCTGAATCTGTGCATATATTGAAGTCTCTTAGGTGAATGAACACACAGCAGAGGAGTTTGAAAAAAACATTTCTTCCATGTTATAGATGCACTGTTACTGCTATTGCTTTTAGGCTGGTGTTTTCCTGGAAATGTTGGTTTTAGAATTTCCATATAAATGGTTTGTAAACTGCTGCTTAAGTGGAGCAGTTTAATTCGTTAAGTTGAATGCCCTCATTCACAATCATTCTGTTAGCTAGCTCCGTTTTTGTTTTAGAAGCCTGTGTTTCTAGTTACAGCATATACTCCCATTCATTCTGGAATAGCCAAACGCAGCTCCCAGAATAGACGTGTTTCTAAGTCGCTGAATCTAAACATAGATTCAACTCCCTTAGGTGAACGAACACACAGCACAGCAGTTTGAAAGAAACGTTTTATTTGAGTTTTAGACGCAGTCTTATTGCTATTTCTTAGAGGCCGGTATTTTGCTGGGAATGTCTGTTTTAGAATCTGCACAAAAATCTTTTCTAAACTGCTGCATAGAAACAACAGTTTATCTCAATAAGCTGAATGCACACAGTGACAACCATTCTGTTAGATGGCTCCGTGTTTGTTTTAGAACCAGATATTTCACTTTAAACCTTATACTCCAGTACACTCTGGAATATGCAAATGCAGCTCCTGGAAGAAACGTGTTTCTTACTCGCTGAATCTGAACATATACTCAAGACTCTTAGGTGAATGAACACAGAGCAGAGCATTTTGAAGAAAACGTTTCTTCTATGTTATAGATGCAGTCTTACTGCTACTTCTTTGAGGCTGGTGTTTTGCTGCAAATGTTGATTTTAGAATTTGCATATAAAGGGTTTCTAAACTGCTGCCTAAGAAGAGCAGATTAACCCTTTAAGTTGAATGCACACATTCACAACCATTCTGTTAGATAGCTCCGTTTTGGTTTTAGAAACAGATATTTCTCTTTACAGCATTTACTCCCATACACTCTGGAATATCGAAATGCAGCTCCTAGAATAAACGTGTTTCAAACTCGCTGAATCCAAACATAGATTCAACGACCTTTGGTGAACGAACACACTGCAGAGCAGTTTGAAAGAAACGTTCCCTCTGAGTTTTAGACGCAGTCTTACTGCTATTTCTTATAGGCCGGTATTTTGCTGGAAATGTCTGTTTGAGAATCTACACAGAAATGATTTCTAAACTGCTGCATACAAACAGCAGTTTAGCTCAGTAAGTTGAATGCACACATTGACAACCATTCCATTAGATCATCCGTTTTTCTTTTGGAACGAGACATTTGTCTTTACATCTTATACTCCAGTATACTCTGGAATAGGCAAACACAGCTCCTGGAAGAAACGTGTTGCTAACTAGCTGAATCTGAACATATATTCAAGTCTCTTATATGAATGAACACACAGCAGAGCAGTTTGAAAACAGTTTCTTCCATGTTCAAGATGCAGTCTTACTGCTATTTCCTATAGGCTGGTGTTTTGCTGGAAAGGTCTGTATGAGAATTTGCATAGAAAGGGTTTCTAAAGTGCTGCATGAGAAGAGCAGTTTACCTCTTTAAGCCGAAGGCACACATTCACAACCACTCTGCTAGATAGATCCATTTTGGTTTTAGAAACAGATATTTCTCTTTACAGCATACACTCCCATTCAATCTGGAATATCCAAAGACAGCTCCTAGAATAAACGTGTTTCTATCTCGCTGAATCTGAACATAGATTCAACTCCCTTAGGCCAAAGAACACAAGGCCGAGCAGTTTGAAAGAAACGTTTCTTCTGAGTTTTAGAAGCAGTCTTAATGTTCTTTCTTATATATGCCGGTACTGGGCCGGAAAGGCCTGTTTTGAGACTCTGCACAGAAAGTGTTTGCAGACTGCTGAATCCACACACGGGTTTAACTCTGGAAGTTGAGTGCACACATTGACAACCGTTCTGTTAGATAGCTGCGTTTTGGATTTAGAAGCAGATATTTCCCTGTGCTTACTGCTGTTTCTTCCATATGCCGGTAATGGGCTGAAAACGCCTGTTTTGGGACTCTGCAGAGAAAGTGTTTGCAGACTGCTGAATCCACACACGGGTTTAACTCTGGAAGTTGAGTGCACACATTGACAACCGTTCTGTTAGATAGCTGCGTTTTGGATTTAGAAGCAGATATTTCCCTGTGCTGACTGCTGTTTCTTCCATATGCCGGTAATGGGCTGAAAACGCCTGTTTTGGGACTCTGCAGAGAAAGTGTTTGCAGACTGCTGAATCCACACACGGGTTTAACTCTGGAAGTTGAGTGCACACATTGACAACCGTTCTGTTAGATAGCTGCGTTTTGGATTTAGAAGCAGATATTTCCCTGGGCTTACTGCTGTTTCTTCCATATGCCGGTAATGGGCTGAAAACGCCTGTTTTGGGACTCTGCAGAGAAAGTGTTTGCAGACTGCTGAATCCACACACGGGTTTAACTCTGGAAGTTGAGTGCACACATTGACAACCGTTCTGTTAGATAGCTGCGTTTTGGATTTAGAAGCAGATATTTCCCTGGGCTTACTGCTGTTTCTTCCATATGCCGGTAATGGGCTGAAAACGCCTGTTTTGGGACTCTGCAGAGAAAGTGTTTGCAGACTGCTGAATCCACACACGGGTTTAACTCTGGAAGTTGAGTGCACACATTGACAACCGTTCTGTTAGATAGCTGCGTTTTGGATTTAGAAGCAGATATTTCCCTGGGCTTACTGCTGTTTCTTCCATATGCCGGTAATGGGCTGAAAACGCCTGTTTTGGGACTCTGCAGAGAAAGTGTTTGCAGACTGCTGAATCCACACACGGGTTTAACTCTGGAAGTTGAGTGCACACATTGACAACCGTTCTGTTAGATAGCTGCGTTTTGGATTTAGAAGCAGATATTTCCCTGGGCTTACTGCTGTTTCTTCCATATGCCGGTAATGGGCTGAAAACGCCTGTTTTGGGACTCTGCAGAGAAAGTGTTTGCAGACTGCTGAATCCACACACGGGTTTAACTCTGGAAGTTGAGTGCACACATTGACAACCGTTCTGTTAGATAGCTGCGTTTTGGATTTAGAAGCAGATATTTCCCTGTGCTGACTGCTGTTTCTTCCATATGCCGGTAATGGGCTGAAAACGCCTGTTTTGGGACTCTGCAGAGAAAGTGTTTGCAGACTGCTGAATCCACACACGGGTTTAACTCTGGACGTTGACTGCACACATTGACAACCGTTCTGTTAGATAGCTGCGTTTTGGATTTAGAAGCAGATATTTCCCTGGGCTTACTGCTGTTTCTTCCATATGCCGGTAATGGGCTGAAAACGCCTGTTTTGGGACTCTGCAGAGAAAGTGTTTGCAGACTGCTGAATCCACACACGGGTTTAACTCTGGAAGTTGAGTGCACACATTGACAACCGTTCTGTTAGATAGCTGCGTTTTGGATTTAGAAGCAGATATTTCCCTGTGCTTACTGCTGTTTCTTCCATATGCCGGTAATGGGCTGAAAACGCCTGTTTTGGGACTCTGCAGAGAAAGTGTTTGCAGACTGCTGAATCCACACACGGGTTTAACTCTGGAAGTTGAGTGCACACATTGACAACCGTTCTGTTAGATAGCTGCGTTTTGGATTTAGAAGCAGATATTTCCCTGGGCTTACTGCTGTTTCTTCCATATGCCGGTAATGGGCTGAAAACGCCTGTTTTGGGACTCTGCAGAGAAAGTGTTTGCAGACTGCTGAATCCACACACGGGTTTAACTCTGGAAGTTGAGTGCACACATTGACAACCGTTCTGTTAGATAGCTGCGTTTTGGATTTAGAAGCAGATATTTCCCTGTGCTGACTGCTGTTTCTTCCATATGCCGGTAATGGGCTGAAAACGCCTGTTTTGGGACTCTGCAGAGAAAGTGTTTGCAGACTGCTGAATCCACACACGGGTTTAACTCTGGAAGTTGAGTGCACACATTGACAACCGTTCTGTTAGATAGCTGCGTTTTGGATTTAGAAGCAGATATTTCCCTGTGCTTACTGCTGTTTCTTCCATATGCCGGTATTGGGCTGAAAACGCCTGTTTTGGGACTCTGCACAGAAAGTGTTTGCAGACTGCTGTATCCACACTCGGGTTTATCTCTGGAAGTTGAGTGCACGCATTGACAACCATTCAGTTAGATAGCTGCCTTTTGGTTTTAGAAGCAGTTATTTCTCTTTACAGCATATACTCTCATTCACTCTGGAATATCCAAACGCAGCTCCTAAAAGAAACGGGTTTCTAAGTATAATCAGATATTTCTCTTTACATCTTGTACCCCAGTACACTCTGATATATGCATACGCAGCTCCTGGAAGAAACGTGTTTGTAACTCGCTGAATCTGTGCATATATTGAAGTCTCTTAGGTGAATGAACACACAGCAGAGGAGTTTGAAAAAAACATTTCTTCCATGTTATAGATGCACTGTTACTGCTATTGCTTTTAGGCTGGTGTTTTCCTGGAAATGTTGGTTTTAGAATTTCCATATAAATGGTTTGTAAACTGCTGCTTAAGTGGAGCAGTTTAATTCGTTAAGTTGAATGCCCTCATTCACAATCATTCTGTTAGCTAGCTCCGTTTTTGTTTTAGAAGCCTGTGTTTCTAGTTACAGCATATACTCCCATTCATTCTGGAATAGCCAAACGCAGCTCCCAGAATAGACGTGTTTCTAAGTCGCTGAATCTAAACATAGATTCAACTCCCTTAGGTGAACGAACACACAGCACAGCAGTTTGAAAGAAACGTTTTATTTGAGTTTTAGACGCAGTCTTATTGCTATTTCTTAGAGGCCGGTATTTTGCTGGGAATGTCTGTTTTAGAATCTGCACAAAAATCTTTTCTAAACTGCTGCATAGAAACAACAGTTTATCTCAATAAGCTGAATGCACACAGTGACAACCATTCTGTTAGATGGCTCCGTGTTTGTTTTAGAACCAGATATTTCACTTTAAACCTTATACTCCAGTACACTCTGGAATATGCAAATGCAGCTCCTGGAAGAAACGTGTTTCTTACTCGCTGAATCTGAACATATACTCAAGACTCTTAGGTGAATGAACACAGAGCAGAGCATTTTGAAGAAAACGTTTCTTCTATGTTATAGATGCAGTCTTACTGCTACTTCTTTGAGGCTGGTGTTTTGCTGCAAATGTTGATTTTAGAATTTGCATATAAAGGGTTTCTAAACTGCTGCCTAAGAAGAGCAGATTAACCCTTTAAGTTGAATGCACACATTCACAACCATTCTGTTAGATAGCTCCGTTTTGGTTTTAGAAACAGATATTTCTCTTTACAGCATTTACTCCCATACACTCTGGAATATCGAAATGCAGCTCCTAGAATAAACGTGTTTCAAACTCGCTGAATCCAAACATAGATTCAACGACCTTTGGTGAACGAACACACTGCAGAGCAGTTTGAAAGAAACGTTCCCTCTGAGTTTTAGACGCAGTCTTACTGCTATTTCTTATAGGCCGGTATTTTGCTGGAAATGTCTGTTTGAGAATCTACACAGAAATGATTTCTAAACTGCTGCATACAAACAGCAGTTTAGCTCAGTAAGTTGAATGCACACATTGACAACCATTCCATTAGATCATCCGTTTTTCTTTTGGAACGAGACATTTGTCTTTACATCTTATACTCCAGTATACTCTGGAATAGGCAAACACAGCTCCTGGAAGAAACGTGTTGCTAACTAGCTGAATCTGAACATATATTCAAGTCTCTTATATGAATGAACACACAGCAGAGCAGTTTGAAAACAGTTTCTTCCATGTTCAAGATGCAGTCTTACTGCTATTTCCTATAAGCTGGTGTTTTGCTGGAAAGGTCTGTATGAGAATTTGCATAGAAAGGGTTTCTAAAGTGCTGCATGAGAAGAGCAGTTTACCTCTTTAAGCCGAAGGCACACATTCACAACCACTCTGCTAGATAGATCCATTTTGGTTTTAGAAACAGATATTTCTCTTTACAGCATACACTCCCATTCAATCTGGAATATCCAAAGACAGCTCCTAGAATAAACGGGTTTCTATCTCGCTGAATCTGAACATAGATTCAACTCCCTTAGGCCAAAGAACACAAGGCCGAGCAGTTTGAAAGAAACGTTTCTTCTGAGTTTTAGAAGCAGTCTTAATGTTCTTTCTTATATATGCCGGTACTGGGCCGGAAAGGCCTGTTTTGAGACTCTGCACAGAAAGTGTTTGCAGACTGCTGAATCCACACACGGGTTTAACTCTGGAAGTTGAGTGCACACATTGACAACCGTTCTGTTAGATAGCTGCGTTTTGGATTTAGAAGCAGATATTTCCCTGTGCTTACTGCTGTTTCTTCCATATGCCGGTAATGGGCTGAAAACGCCTGTTTTGGGACTCTGCAGAGAAAGCGTTTGCAGACTGCTGAATCCACACACGGGTTTAACTCTGGAAGTTGAGTGCACACATTGACAACCGTTCTGTTAGATAGCTGCGTTTTGGATTTAGAAGCAGATATTTCCCTGTGCTGACTGCTGTTTCTTCCGTATGCCGGTAATGGGCTGAAAACGCCTGTTTTGGGACTCTGCAGAGAAAGTGTTTGCAGACTGCTGAATCCACACACGGGTTTAACTCTGGAAGTTGAGTGCACACATTGACAACCGTTCTGTTAGATAGCTGCGTTTTGGATTTAGAAGCAGATATTTCCCTGGGCTTACTGCTGTTTCTTCCATATGCCGGTAATGGGCTGAAAACGCCTGTTTTGGGACTCTGCAGAGAAAGTGTTTGCAGACTGCTGAATCCACACACGGGTTTAACTCTGGAAGTTGAGTGCACACATTGACAACCGTTCTGTTAGATAGCTGCGTTTTGGATTTAGAAGCAGATATTTCCCTGGGCTTACTGCTGTTTCTTCCATATGCCGGTAATGGGCTGAAAACGCCTGTTTTGGGACTCTGCAGAGAAAGTGTTTGCAGACTGCTGAATCCACACACGGGTTTAACTCTGGAAGTTGAGTGCACACATTGACAACCGTTCTGTTAGATAGCTGCGTTTTGGATTTAGAAGCAGATATTTCCCTGGGCTTACTGCTGTTTCTTCCATATGCCGGTAATGGGCTGAAAACGCCTGTTTTGGGACTCTGCAGAGAAAGTGTTTGCAGACTGCTGAATCCACACACGGGTTTAACTCTGGAAGTTGAGTGCACACATTGACAACCGTTCTGTTAGATAGCTGCGTTTTGGATTTAGAAGCAGATATTTCCCTGGGCTGACTGCTGTTTCTTCCATATGCCGGTAATGGGCTGAAAACGCCTGTTTTGGGACTCTGCAGAGAAAGTGTTTGCAGACTGCTGAATCCACACACGGGTTTAACTCTGGAAGTTGAGTGCACACATTGACAACCGTTCTGTTAGATAGCTGCGTTTTGGATTTAGAAGCAGATATTTCCCTGGGCTTACTGCTGTTTCTTCCATATGCCGGTAATGGGCTGAAAACGCCTGTTTTGGGACTCTGCAGAGAAAGTGTTTGCAGACTGCTGAATCCACACACGGGTTTAACTCTGGAAGTTGAGTGCACACATTGACAACCGTTCTGTTAGATAGCTGGGTTTTGGATTTAGAAGCAGATATTTCCCTGGGCTTACTGCTGTTTCTTCCATATGCCGGTAATGGGCTGAAAACGCCTGTTTTGGGACTCTGCAGAGAAAGTGTTTGCAGACTGCTGAATCCACACACGGGTTTAACTCTGGAAGTTGAGTGCACACATTGACAACCGTTCTGTTAGATAGCTGCGTTTTGGATTTAGAAGCAGATATTTCCCTGGGCTTACTGCTGTTTCTTCCATATGCCTGTAATGGGCTGAAAACGCCTGTTTTGGGACTCTGCAGAGAAAGTGTTTGCAGACTGCTGAATCCACACACGGGTTTAACTCTGGAAGTTGAGTGCACACATTGACAACCGTTCTGTTAGATAGCTGCGTTTTGGATTTAGAAGCAGATATTTCCCTGTGCTGACTGCTGTTTCTTCCATATGCCGGTAATGGGCTGAAAACGCCTGTTTTGGGACTCTGCAGAGAAAGTGTTTGCAGACTGCTGAATCCACACACGGGTTTAACTCTGGAAGTTGAGTGCACACATTGACAACCGTTCTGTTAGATAGCTGCGTTTTGGATTTAGAAGCAGATATTTCCCTGGGCTTACTGCTGTTTCTTCCATATGCCGGTAATGGGCTGAAAACGCCTGTTTTGGGACTCTGCAGAGAAAGTGTTTGCAGACTGCTGAATCCACACACGGGTTTAACTCTGGAAGTTGAGTGCACACATTGACAACCGTTCTGTTAGATAGCTGCGTTTTGGATTTAGAAGCAGATATTTCCCTGGGCTTACTGCTGTTTCTTCCATATGCCGGTAATGGACTGAAAACGCCTGTTTTGGGACTCTGCAGAGAAAGTGTTTGCAGACTGCTGAATCCACACACGGGTTTAACTCTGGAAGTTGAGTGCACACATTGACAACCGTTCTGTTAGATAGCTGCGTTTTGGATTTAGAAGCAGATATTTCCCTGTGCTTACTGCTGTTTCTTCCATATGCCGGTAATGGGCTGAAAACGCCTGTTTTGGGACTCTGCAGAGAAAGTGTTTGCAGACTGCTGAATCCACACACGGGTTTAACTCTGGAAGTTGAGTGCACACATTGACAACCGTTCTGTTAGATAGCTGCGTTTTGGAATTAGAAGCAGATATTTCCCTGTGCTGACTGCTGTTTCTTCCATATGCCGGTAATGGGCTGAAAACGCCTGTTTTGGGACTCTGCAGAGAAAGTGTTTGCAGACTGCTGAATCCACACACGGGTTTAACTCTGGAAGTTGAGTGCACACATTGACAACCGTTCTGTTAGATAGCTGCGTTTTGGATTTAGAAGCAGATATTTCCCTGTGCTTACTGCTGTTTCTTCCATATGCCGGTAATGGGCTGAAAACGCCTGTTTTGGGACTCTGCAGAGAAAGTGTTTGCAGACTGCTGAATCCACACACGGGTTTAACTCTGGAAGTTGAGTGCACACATTGACAACCGTTCTGTTAGATAGCTGCGTTTTGGATTTAGAAGCAGATATTTCCCTGGGCTTACTGCTGTTTCTTCCATATGCCGGTAATGGGCTGAAAACGCCTGTTTTGGGACTCTGCAGAGAAAGTGTTTGCAGACTGCTGAATCCACACACGGGTTTAACTCTGGAAGTTGAGTGCACACATTGACAACCGTTCTGTTAGATAGCTGCGTTTTGGATTTAGAAGCAGATATTTCCCTGGGCTTACTGCTGTTTCTTCCATATGCCGGTAATGGGCTGAAAACGCCTGTTTTGGGACTCTGCAGAGAAAGTGTTTGCAGACTGCTGAATCCACACACGGGTTTAACTCTGGAAGTTGAGTGCACACATTGACAACCGTTCTGTTAGATAGCTGCGTTTTGGATTTAGAAGCAGATATTTTCCCTGGGCTTACTGCTGTTTCTTCCATATGCCGGTAATGGGCTGAAAACGCCTGTTTTGGGACTCTGCAGAGAAAGTGTTTGCAGACTGCTGAATCCACACACGGGTTTAACTCTGGAAGTTGAGTGCACACATTGACAACCGTTCTGTTAGATAGCTGCGTTTTGGATTTAGAAGCAGATATTTCCCTGGGCTTACTGCTGTTTCTTCCATATGCTGGTAATGGGCTGAAAACGCCTGTTTTGGGACTCTGCAGAGAAAGTGTTTGCAGACTGCTGAATCCACACACGGGTTTAACTCTGGAAGTTGAGTGCACACATTGACAACCGTTCTGTTAGATAGCTGCGTTTTGGATTTAGAAGCAGATATTTCCCTGGGCTTACTGCTGTTTCTTCCATATGCCGGTAATGGGCTGAAAACGCCTGTTTTGGGACTCTGCAGAGAAAGTGTTTGCAGACTGCTGAATCCACACACGGGTTTAACTCTGGAAGTTGAGTGCACACATTGACAACCGTTCTGTTAGATAGCTGCGTTTTGGATTTAGAAGCAGATATTTCCCTGGGCTTACTGCTGTTTCTTCCATATGCCGGTAATGGGCTGAAAACGCCTGTTTTGGGACTCTGCAGAGAAAGTGTTTGCAGACTGCTGAATCCACACACGGGTTTAACTCTGGAAGTTGAGTGCACACATTGACAACCGTTCTGTTAGATAGCTGCGTTTTGGATTTAGAAGCAGATATTTCCCTGTGCTGACTGCTGTTTCTTCCATATGCCGGTAATGGGCTGAAAACGCCTGTTTTGGGACTCTGCAGAGAAAGTGTTTGCAGACTGCTGAATCCACACACGGGTTTAAGTCTGGAAGTTGAGTGCACACATTGACAACCGTTCTGTTAGATAGCTGCGTTTTGGATTTAGAAGCAGATATTTCCCTGTGCTGACTGCTGTTTCTTCCATATGCCGGTAATGGGCTGAAAACGCCTGTTTTGGGACTCTGCAGAGAAAGTGTTTGCAGACTGCTGAATCCACACACGGGTTTAACTCTGGAAGTTGAGTGCACACATTGACAACCGTTCTGTTAGATAGCTGCGTTTTGGATTTAGAAGCAGATATTTCCCTGTGCTGACTGCTGTTTCTTCCATATGCCGGTAATGGGCTGAAAACGCCTGTTTTGGGACTCTGCAGAGAAAGTGTTTGCAGACTGCTGAATCCACACACGGGTTTAACTCTGGAAGTTGAGTGTACACATTGACAACCGTTCTGTTACATAGCTGCGTTTTGGATTTAGAAGCAGATATTTCCCTGGGCTTACTGCTGTTTCTTCCATATGCCGGTAATGGGCTGAAAACGCCTGTTTTGGGACTCTGCAGAGAAAGTGTTTGCAGACTGCTGAATCCACACACGGGTTTAACTCTGGAAGTTGAGTGCACACATTGACAACCGTTCTGTTAGATAGCTGCGTTTTGGATTTAGAAGCAGATATTTCCCTGTGCTGACTGCTGTTTCTTCCATATGCCGGTAATGGGCTGAAAACGCCTGTTTTGGGACTCTGCAGAGAAAGTGTTTGCAGACTGCTGAATCCACACACGGGTTTAACTCTGGAAGTTGAGTGCACACATTGACAACCGTTCTGTTAGATAGCTGCGTTTTGGATTTAGAAGCAGATATTTCCCTGGGCTTACTGCTGTTTCTTCCATATGCCGGTAATGGGCTGAAAAACGCCTGTTTTGGGACTCTGCAGAGAAAGTGTTTGCAGACTGCTGAATCCACACACGGGTTTAACTCTGGAAGTTGAGTGCACACATTGACAACCGTTCTGTTAGATAGCTGCGTTTTGGATTTAGAAGCAGATATTTCCCTGTGCTGACTGCTGTTTCTTCCATATGCCGGTAATGGGCTGAAAACGCCTGTTTTGGGACTCTGCAGAGAAAGTGTTTGCAGACTGCTGAATCCACACACGGGTTTAACTCTGGAAGTTGAGTGCACACATTGACAACCGTTCTGTTAGATAGCTGCGTTTTGGATTTAGAAGCAGATATTTCCCTGGGCTTACTGCTGTTTCTTCCATATGCCGGTAATGGGCTGAAAACGCCTGTTTTGGGACTCTGCAGAGAAAGTGTTTGCAGACTGCTGAATCCACACACGGGTTTAACTCTGGAAGTTGAGTGCACACATTGACAACCGTTCTGTTAGATAGCTGCGTTTTGGATTTAGAAGCAGATATTTCCCTGTGCTGACTGCTGTTTCTTCCATATGCCGGTAATGGGCTGAAAACGCCTGTTTTGGGACTCTGCAGAGAAAGTGTTTGCAGACTGCTGAATCCACACACGGGTTTAACTCTGGAAGTTGAGTGCACACATTGACAACCGTTCTGTTAGATAGCTGCGTTTTGGATTTAGAAGCAGATATTTCCCTGGGCTTACTGCTGTTTCTTCCATATGCCGGTAATGGGCTGAAAACGCCTGTTTTGGGACTCTGCAGAGAAAGTGTTTGCAGACTGCTGAATCCACACACGGGTTTAACTCTGGAAGTTGAGTGCACACATTGACAACCGTTCTGTTAGATAGCTGCGTTTTGGATTTAGAAGCAGATATTTCCCTGGGCTTACTGCTGTTTCTTCCATATGCCGGTAATGGGCTGAAAACGCCTGTTTTGGGACTCTGCAGAGAAAGTGTTTGCAGACTGCTGAATCCACACACGGGTTTAACTCTGGAAGTTGAGTGCACACATTGACAACCGTTCTGTTAGATAGCTGCGTTTTGGATTTAGAAGCAGATATTTCCCTGGGCTTACTGCTGTTTCTTCCATATGCCGGTAATGGGCTGAAAACGCCTGTTTTGGGACTCTGCAGAGAAAGTGTTTGCAGACTGCTGAATCCACACACGGGTTTAACTCTGGAAGTTGAGTGCACACATTGACAACCGTTCTGTTAGATAGCTGCGTTTTGGATTTAGAAGCAGATATTTCCCTGTGCTGACTGCTGTTTCTTCCATATGCCGGTAATGGGCTGAAAACGCCTGTTTTGGGACTCTGCAGAGAAAGTGTTTGCAGACTGCTGAATCCACACACGGGTTTAACTCTGGAAGTTGAGTGCACACATTGACAACCGTTCTGTTAGATAGCTGCGTTTTGGATTTAGAAGCAGATATTTCCCTGGGCTTACTGCTGTTTCTTCCATATGCCGGTAATGGGCTGAAAACGCCTGTTTTGGGACTCTGCAGAGAAAGTGTTTGCAGACTGCTGAATCCACACACGGGTTTAACTCTGGAAGTTGAGTGCACACATTGACAACCGTTCTGTTAGATAGCTGCGTTTTGGATTTAGAAGCAGATATTTCCCTGTGCTTACTGCTGTTTCTTCCATATGCCGGTAATGGGCTGAAAACGCCTGTTTTGGGACTCTGCAGAGAAAGTGTTTGCAGACTGCTGAATCCACACACGGGTTTAACTCTGGAAGTTGAGTGCACACATTGACAACCGTTCTGTTAGATAGCTGCGTTTTGGATTTAGAAGCAGATATTTCCCTGTGCTGACTGCTGTTTCTTCCATATGCCGGTAATGGGCTGAAAACGCCTGTTTTGGGACTCTGCAGAGAAAGTGTTTGCAGACTGCTGAATCCACACACGGGTTTAACTCTGGAAGTTGAGTGCACACATTGACAACCGTTCTGTTAGATAGCTGCGTTTTGGATTTAGAAGCAGATATTTCCCTGTGCTTACTGCTGTTTCTTCCATATGCCGGTAATGGGCTGAAAACGCCTGTTTTGGGACTCTGCAGAGAAAGTGTTTGCAGACTGCTGAATCCACACATGGGTTTAACTCTGGAAGTTGAGTGCACACATTGACAACCGTTCTGTTAGATAGCTGCGTTTTGGATTTAGAAGCAGATATTTCCCTGTGCTGACTGCTGTTTCTTCCATATGCCGGTAATGGGCTGAAAACGCCTGTTTTGGGACTCTGCAGAGAAAGTGTTTGCAGACTGCTGAATCCACACACGGGTTTAACTCTGGAAGTTGAGTGCACACATTGACAACCGTTCTGTTAGATAGCTGCGTTTTGGATTTAGAAGCAGATATTTCCCTGTGCTGACTGCTGTTTCTTCCATATGCCGGTAATGGGCTGAAAACGCCTGTTTTGGGACTCTGCAGAGAAAGTGTTTGCAGACTGCTGAATCCACACACGGGTTTAACTCTGGAAGTTGAGTGCACACATTGACAACCGTTCTGTTAGATAGCTGCGTTTTGGATTTAGAAGCAGATATTTCCCTGGGCTTACTGCTGTTTCTTCCATATGCCGGTAATGGGCTGAAAACGCCTGTTTTGGGACTCTGCAGAGAAAGTGTTTGCAGACTGCTGAATCCACACACGGGTTTAACTCTGGAAGTTGAGTGCACACATTGACAACCGTTCTGTTAGATAGCTGCGTTTTGGATTTAGAAGCAGATATTTCCCTGGGCTTACTGCTGTTTCTTCCATATGCCGGTAATGGGCTGAAAACGCCTGTTTTGGGACTCTGCAGAGAAAGTGTTTGCAGACTGCTGAATCCACACACGGGTTTAACTCTGGAAGTTGAGTGCACACATTGACAACCGTTCTGTTAGATAGCTGCGTTTTGGATTTAGAAGCAGATATTTCCCTGGGCTTACTGCTGTTTCTTCCATATGCCGGTAATGGGCTGAAAACGCCTGTTTTGGGACTCTGCAGAGAAAGTGTTTGCAGACTGCTGAATCCACACACGGGTTTAACTCTGGAAGTTGAGTGCACACATTGACAACCGTTCTGTTAGATAGCTGCGTTTTGGATTTAGAAGCAGATATTTCCCTGGGCTTACTGCTGTTTCTTCCATATGCCGGTAATGGGCTGAAAACGCCTGTTTTGGGACTCTGCAGAGAAAGTGTTTGCAGACTGCTGAATCCACACACGGGTTTAACTCTGGAAGTTGAGTGCACACATTGACAACCGTTCTGTTAGATAGCTGCGTTTTGGATTTAGAAGCAGATATTTCCCTGGGCTTACTGCTGTTTCTTCCATATGCCGGTAATGGGCTGAAAACGCCTGTTTTGGGACTCTGCAGAGAAAGTGTTTGCAGACTGCTGAATCCACACACGGGTTTAACTCTGGAAGTTGAGTGCACACATTGACAACCGTTCTGTTAGATAGCTGCGTTTTGGATTTAGAAGCAGATATTTCCCTGGGCTTACTGCTGTTTCTTCCATATGCCGGTAATGGGCTGAAAACGCCTGTTTTGGGACTCTGCAGAGAAAGTGTTTGCAGACTGCTGAATCCACACACGGGTTTAACTCTGGAAGTTGAGTGCACACATTGACAACCGTTCTGTTAGATAGCTGCGTTTTGGATTTAGAAGCAGATATTTCCCTGGGCTTACTGCTGTTTCTTCCATATGCCGGTAATGGGCTGAAAACGCCTGTTTTGGGACTCTGCAGAGAAAGTGTTTGCAGACTGCTGAATCCACACACGGGTTTAACTCTGGAAGTTGAGTGCACACATTGACAACCGTTCTGTTAGATAGCTGCGTTTTGGATTTAGAAGCAGATATTTCCCTGGGCTTACTGCTGTTTCTTCCATATGCCGGTAATGGGCTGAAAACGCCTGTTTTGGGACTCTGCAGAGAAAGTGTTTGCAGACTGCTGAATCCACACACGGGTTTAACTCTGGAAGTTGAGTGCACACATTGACAACCGTTCTGTTAGATAGCTGCGTTTTGGATTTAGAAGCAGATATTTCCCTGTGCTTACTGCTGTTTCTTCCATATGCCGGTAATGGGCTGAAAACGCCTGTTTTGGGACTCTGCAGAGAAAGTGTTTGCAGACTGCTGAATCCACACACGGGTTTAACTCTGGAAGTTGAGTGCACACATTGACAACCGTTCTGTTAGATAGCTGCGTTTTGGATTTAGAAGCAGATATTTCCCTGTGCTTACTGCTGTTTCTTCCATATGCCGGTAATGGGCTGAAAACGCCTGTTTTGGGACTCTGCAGAGAAAGTGTTTGCAGACTGCTGAATCCACACACGGGTTTAACTCTGGAAGTTGAGTGCACACATTGACAACCGTTCTGTTAGATAGCTGCGTTTTGGATTTAGAAGCAGATATTTCCCTGTGCTTACTGCTGTTTCTTCCATATGCCGGTAATGGGCTGAAAACGCCTGTTTTGGGACTCTGCAGAGAAAGTGTTTGCAGACTGCTGAATCCACACACGGGTTTAACTCTGGAAGTTGAGTGCACACATTGACAACCGTTCTGTTAGATAGCTGCGTTTTGGATTTAGAAGCAGATATTTCCCTGTGCTTACTGCTGTTTCTTCCATATGCCGGTAATGGGCTGAAAACGCCTGTTTTGGGACTCTGCAGAGAAAGTGTTTGCAGACTGCTGAATCCACACACGGGTTTAACTCTGGAAGTTGAGTGCACACATTGACAACCGTTCTGTTAGATAGCTGCGTTTTGGATTTAGAAGCAGATATTTCCCTGGGCTTACTGCTGTTTCTTCCATATGCCGGTAATGGGCTGAAAACGCCTGTTTTGGGACTCTGCAGAGAAAGTGTTTGCAGACTGCTGAATCCACACACGGGTTTAACTCTGGAAGTTGAGTGCACACATTGACAACCGTTCTGTTAGATAGCTGCGTTTTGGATTTAGAAGCAGATATTTCCCTGGGCTTACTGCTGTTTCTTCCATATGCCGGTAATGGGCTGAAAACGCTGTTTTGGGACTCTGCAGAGAAAGTGTTTGCAGACTGCTGAATCCACACACGGGTTTAACTCTGGAAGTTGAGTGCACACATTGACAACCGTTCTGTTAGATAGCTGCGTTTTGGATTTAGAAGCAGATATTTCCCTGGGCTTACTGCTGTTTCTTCCATATGCCGGTAATGGGCTGAAAACGCCTGTTTTGGGACTCTGCAGAGAAAGTGTTTGCAGACTGCTGAATCCACACACGGGTTTAACTCTGGAAGTTGAGTGCACACATTGACAACCGTTCTGTTAGATAGCTGCGTTTTGGATTTAGAAGCAGATATTTCCCTGGGCTTACTGCTGTTTCTTCCATATGCCGGTAATGGGCTGAAAACGCCTGTTTTGGGACTCTGCAGAGAAAGTGTTTGCAGACTGCTGAATCCACACACGGGTTTAACTCTGGAAGTTGAGTGCACACATTGACAACCGTTCTGTTAGATAGCTGCGTTTTGGATTTAGAAGCAGATATTTCCCTGGGCTTACTGCTGTTTCTTCCATATGCCGGTAATGGGCTGAAAACGCCTGTTTTTGGACTCTGCAGAGAAAGTGTTTGCAGACTGCTGAATCCACACACGGGTTTAACTCTGGAAGTTGAGTGCACACATTGACAACCGTTCTGTTAGATAGCTGCGTTTTGGATTTAGAAGCAGATATTTCCCTGGGCTTACTGCTGTTTCTTCCATATGCTGGTAATGGGCTGAAAACGCCTGTTTTGGGACTCTGCAGAGAAAGTGTTTGCAGACTGCTGAATCCACACACGGGTTTAACTCTGGAAGTTGAGTGCACACATTGACAACCGTTCTGTTAGATAGCTGCGTTTTGGATTTAGAAGCAGATATTTCCCTGTGCTTACTGCTGTTTCTTCCATATGCCGGTAATGGGCTGAAAACGCCTGTTTTGGGACTCTGCAGAGAAAGTGTTTGCAGACTGCTGAATCCACACACGGGTTTAACTCTGGAAGTTGAGTGCACACATTGACAACCGTTCTGTTAGATAGCTGCGTTTTGGATTTAGAAGCAGATATTTCCCTGGGCTTACTGCTGTTTCTTCCATATGCCGGTAATGGGCTGAAAACGCCTGTTTTGGGACTCTGCAGAGAAAGTGTTTGCAGACTGCTGAATCCACACACGGGTTTAACTCTGGAAGTTGAGTGCACACATTGACAACCGTTCTGTTAGATAGCTGCGTTTTGGATTTAGAAGCAGATATTTCCCTGGGCTTACTGCTGTTTCTTCCATATGCCGGTAATGGGCTGAAAACGCCTGTTTTGGGACTCTGCAGAGAAAGTGTTTGCAGACTGCTGAATCCACACACGGGTTTAACTCTGGAAGTTGAGTGCACACATTGACAACCGTTCTGTTAGATAGCTGCGTTTTGGATTTAGAAGCAGATATTTCCCTGGGCTTACTGCTGTTTCTTCCATATGCCGGTAATGGGCTGAAAACGCCTGTTTTGGGACTCTGCAGAGAAAGTGTTTGCAGACTGCTGAATCCACACACGGGTTTAACTCTGGAAGTTGAGTGCACACATTGACAACCGTTCTGTTAGATAGCTGCGTTTTGGATTTAGAAGCAGATATTTCCCTGGGCTTACTGCTGTTTCTTCCATATGCCGGTAATGGGCTGAAAACGCCTGTTTTGGGACTCTGCAGAGAAAGTGTTTGCAGACTGCTGAATCCACACACGGGTTTAACTCTGGAAGTTGAGTGCACACATTGACAACCGTTCTGTTAGATAGCTGCGTTTTGGATTTAGAAGCAGATATTTCCCTGTGCTGACTGCTGTTTCTTCCATATGCCGGTAATGGGCTGAAAACGCCTGTTTTGGGACTCTGCAGAGAAAGTGTTTGCAGACTGCTGAATCCACACACGGGTTTAACTCTGGAAGTTGAGTGCACACATTGACAACCGTTCTGTTAGATAGCTGCGTTTTGGATTTAGAAGCAGATATTTCCCTGTGCTTACTGCTGTTTCTTCCATATGCCGGTAATGGGCTGAAAACGCCTGTTTTGGGACTCTGCAGAGAAAGTGTTTGCAGACTGCTGAATCCACACACGGGTTTAACTCTGGAAGTTGAGTGCACACATTGACAACCGTTCTATTAGATAGCTGCGTTTTGGATTTAGAAGCAGATATTTCCCTGGGCTTACTGCTGTTTCTTCCATATGCTGGTAATGGGCTGAAAACGCCTGTTTTGGGACTCTGCAGAGAAAGTGTTTGCAGACTGCTGAATCCACACACGGGTTTAACTCTGGAAGTTGAGTGCACACATTGACAACCGTTCTGTTAGATAGCTGCGTTTTGGATTTAGAAGCAGATATTTCCCTGGGCTTACTGCTGTTTCTTCCATATGCCGGTAATGGGCTGAAAACGCCTGTTTTGGGACTCTGCAGAGAAAGTTTTTGCAGACTGCTGAATCCACAAACGGGTTTAACTCTGGAAGTTGAGTGCACACATTGACAACCGTTCTGTTAGATAGCTGCGTTTTGGATTTAGAAGCAGATATTTCCCTGGGCTTACTGCTGTTTCTTCCATATGCCGGTAATGGGCTGAAAACGCCTGTTTTGGGACTCTGCAGAGAAAGTGTTTGCAGACTGCTGAATCCACACACGGGTTTAACTCTGGAAGTTGAGTGCACACATTGACAACCGTTCTGTTAGATAGCTGCGTTTTGGATTTAGAAGCAGATATTTCCCTGTGCTGACTGCTGTTTCTTCCATATGCCGGTAATGGGCTGAAAACGCCTGTTTTGGGACTCTGCAGAGAAAGTGTTTGCAGACTGCTGAATCCACACACGGGTTTAACTCTGGAAGTTGAGTGCACACATTGACAACCGTTCTGTTAGATAGCTGCGTTTTGGATTTAGAAGCAGATATTTCCCTGGGCTTACTGCTGTTTCTTCCATATGCCGGTAATGGGCTGAAAACGCCTGTTTTGGGGACTCTGCAGAGAAAGTGTTTGCAGACTGCTGAATCCACACACGGGTTTAACTCTGGAAGTTGAGTGCACACATTGACAACCGTTCTGTTAGATAGCTGCGTTTTGGATTTAGAAGCAGATATTTCCCTGGGCTTACTGCTGTTTCTTCCATATGCCGGTAATGGGCTGAAAACGCCTGTTTTGGGACTCTGCAGAGAAAGTGTTTGCAGACTGCTGAATCCACACACGGGTTTAACTCTGGAAGTTGAGTGCACACATTGACAACCGTTCTGTTAGATAGCTGCGTTTTGGATTTAGAAGCAGATATTTCCCTGGGCTTACTGCTGTTTCTTCCATATGCCGGTAATGGGCTGAAAACGCCTGTTTTGGGACTCTGCAGAGAAAGTGTTTGCAGACTGCTGAATCCACACACGGGTTTAACTCTGGAAGTTGAGTGCACACATTGACAACCGTTCTGTTAGATAGCTGCGTTTTGGATTTAGAAGCAGATATTTCCCTGGGCTTACTGCTGTTTCTTCCATATGCCGGTAATGGGCTGAAAACGCCTGTTTTGGGACTCTGCAGAGAAAGTGTTTGCAGACTGCTGAATCCACACACGGGTTTAACTCTGGAAGTTGAGTGCACACATTGACAACCGTTCTGTTAGATAGCTGCGTTTTGGATTTAGAAGCAGATATTTCCCTGGGCTTACTGCTGTTTCTTCCATATGCCGGTAATGGGCTGAAAACGCCTGTTTTGGGACTCTGCAGAGAAAGTGTTTGCAGACTGCTGAATCCACACACGGGTTTAACTCTGGAAGTTGAGTGCACACATTGACAACCGTTCTGTTAGATAGCTGCGTTTTGGATTTAGAAGCAGATATTTCCCTGGGCTTACTGCTGTTTCTTCCATATGCCGGTAATGGGCTGAAAACGCCTGTTTTGGGACTCTGCAGAGAAAGTGTTTGCAGACTGCTGAATCCACACACGGGTTTAACTCTGGAAGTTGAGTGCACACATTGACAACCGTTCTGTTAGATAGCTGCGTTTTGGATTTAGAAGCAGATATTTCCCTGGGCTTACTGCTGTTTCTTCCATATGCCGGTAATGGGCTGAAAACGCCTGTTTTGGGACTCTGCAGAGAAAGTGTTTGCAGACTGCTGAATCCACACACGGGTTTAACTCTGGAAGTTGAGTGCACACATTGACAACCGTTCTGTTAGATAGCTGCGTTTTGGATTTAGAAGCAGATATTTCCCTGGGCTTACTGCTGTTTCTTCCATATGCCGGTAATGGGCTGAAAACGCCTGTTTTGGGACTCTGCAGAGAAAGTGTTTGCAGACTGCTGAATCCACACACGGGTTTAACTCTGGAAGTTGAGTGCACACATTGACAACCGTTCTGTTAGATAGCTGCGTTTTGGATTTAGAAGCAGATATTTCCCTGGGCTTACTGCTGTTTCTTCCATATGCCGGTAATGGGCTGAAAACGCCTGTTTTGGGACTCTGCAGAGAAAGTGTTTGCAGACTGCTGAATCCACACACGGGTTTAACTCTGGAAGTTGAGTGCACACATTGACAACCGTTCTGTTAGATAGCTGCGTTTTGGATTTAGAAGCAGATATTTCCCTGGGCTTACTGCTGTTTCTTCCATATGCCGGTAATGGGCTGAAAAACGCCTGTTTTGGGACTCTGCAGAGAAAGTGATTTGCAGACTGCTGAATCCACACACGGGTTTAACTCTGGAAGTTGAGTGCACACATTGACA